>NC_057806.1:567341566-567357353 GCF_018294505.1 Triticum aestivum
GTTGCTCCACCGACGTACTCCTTCCTCCTATATATACCTACGTACCCCCAAACGATCAGATACGGAGCCAAAACCCTAATTCCACCACCGCAACTTTCTGTATCCATGAGATCCCATCTTGGGGCCTGTTTCGGAGCTCCGTCGGAGGGGACATCGATCATGGAGGGCTTCTACATCAACACCATAGCCCCTCCGATGAAGTGTGAGTAGTTTACCTCAGACCTACGAGTCCATAGTTAGTAGCTAGATGGCTTCTTCTCTCTTTTTGGATCTCAATACAATGTTCTCCCCCTCTCTTGTGGAGATCTATTCGATGTAATCTTCTTTTTGCGGTGTGTTTGTTGAGATCGACGAATTGTGGGTTTATGATCAAGTCTATCTATTAACAATATTTGAATCTTCTCTGAATTCTTTTATGTATGATTGGTTATCTTTGCAAGTCTCTTCGAATTATCAGTTTGGTTTGTCCTACTAGATTGATCTTTCTTGCAATGGGAGAAGTGCTTAGCTTTGGGTTCAATCTTGCGGTGTCCTTTCCCAGTGACAGTAGGGGCAGCAAGGCACATGTTGTATTGTTTCCATCGAGGATAACAAGATGGGGTTTTCATCATATTGCATGAGTTTATCCCTCTACATCATGTCATCTTGCTTAAGGCATTACTCTATTTTCATTAATTTAATACTCTAGATGCATGCTGGATAGCAGTCGATGAGTGGAGTAATAGTAGTAGATGCAGGCAGGAGTTGGTCTACTTGTCTCGGACGTGATGCCTATATACATGATCATACCTACATATTCTCATAACTATGCTCAATTCTGTTAATTGCTCAACAGTAATTTGTTCACCCACCGTAGAATACTTATGCTCTCGAGAGAAGCCACTAGTGAAACCTATGGCCCCGGGGGTCTATCTTCATCATATTAATCTACCAATACTTAGTTATTTCCTTTTGCTTTTACTTTGATTTTATTTTACTTTGCATCTTTATCATAAAAATACCAAAAATAGTATCTTATCATATCTATCAGATCTCACTCTCGTAACTGGCCGTGTAGGGATTGACAACCCCTTAACGCATTGGTTGCGAGGATTTATTTGTTTTGTGCAGGTACGAGGGACTCGCGTGTAGCCTCCTACTGGGTTGATACCTTGGTTCTCAAAAACTGAGGGAAATACTTACGCTACTTTCCTGCATCATCCCTTCCTCTTCGGGGAAAACCAATGCAGTGCTCAAGAGGTAGCAGTATCGTATCACCATCACACTTTTATCTTTACCATTTTTCCTAGTTCGATCCTTTTGGTAATATCTTGATCTAGTAGAATAAAGTTTTAGTACGATCTAGTTTTGAGTTTTGCTCTATGATCCTTTTATGTAATCGAGTCCGTGAGCTATATATAATAAAGATTAGTGTTGAGTCAAGGGCTTGATTATCTTGCTATGATCTTGAGGGAATAAAATAAAAGAGAAAGAATAAAAAGAAATAAAGGGATCATATGGATCTTATGGAGAGTAATGCCTTCACATATAAAGATTATGATGAATAAAAGTTGTTGAGAGTTGACAAACATAGTTTTGGTCATCATTGCAATTAATAAGAAGTAATAAAGAAAGAGAGGTTTTCACATATAAATATACTATCTTGGACATCTTTTATGATTGTGAGCACTCATTAAAATATGACATGCTAAAGAGTTGATGTTGGACAAGGAAGACAACGTAATGGGTTATGTTTTCTTACATCTGAAATAAATTATATTGTCATAGATCATCCAACATGTTGAGCTTGCCTTTCCCTCTCATGCTAGCCAAATTCTTTGCACCAAGTAGAGATACTACTTGTGCTCCCAAATATCCTTAAACCCAGTTTTTCCATGAGAGTCCACCATATCTACCTATGGATTGAGTAAGATCCTTCAAGTAAGTTGTCAGTGTTGCAAGAAATAAAAATTGCTCTCTAAATATGTATGACTTATTAGTGTGGAGAAAATAAGTTTTATACGATCTTGTGATCTGGAAGAAATAAAAGCGACGGACTACATAATAAAGGTCCATATCACAAGTGGCAATATAAAGTAATGTTCTTTCGCATTAAGATTTTGTGCATCCAACCATAAAAGCACATGAAAACCTCTGCTTCCCTCTACGAAGGGCCTACATTTTATTCTTGTCTTATACTTCATACAAGAGTCATGGTGATCTTCACCTTTCCTTTTTACATTTTATCCTTTGGCAAGCGCAGTGTGTTGGAAAGATCCTGATATATATAGCTAATTGGATGTGAGTTTTCTTGAACTATTATTGTTGACATTACCCTTGAGGTAAAAGGTTGGGAGGCAAAACTATAAGCCCCTATCTTTCTATGTGTCCGATTAAAACTTCATACCCATAAATATTGTGTGAGTGTTAGCAATTGTGAAAGACTAAATGATGGTTGAGTATGTGGTCTTGCTAAAAAGCTCTTATATTGACTCTTTCCTATGTTATGATAAATTACAATTGCTTCAATGACTGAGATTATAGTTTGTTGGTTCTCAATGAAGTTTCTGATTCATACTTGAAATTGTGATTGAATGGTTACTTTAGCATAAGAGATCATATGACAATATATGTATATGTTGCTGTTATAAGAATGATCATGATGCCCTCATGTCCGTATTTTATTTTATCAAAACCTCTATCTCTAAACATGTGGTCATATTTTTTTATGTCGGCTTTCGCTTGAGGACAAGCGAGGTCTAAGCTGGGGGAGTTGGTACGTCCATTTTGCATCATGCTTTTTGATACGTCTCCAACATATCTATAATTTTTGATTGTTTCATGCTATTATATTATCAACCTTGGATGTTTTATATGCATTTATATGCTATTTTATATGATTTTTGGGACTAACCTATTAACCTAGAGCCCAGTGCCAGTTTCTGTTTTTTCCTTGTTTTAGAGTATTGCAGAAAAGGAAAATCAAACAGAGTCCAATTGATCTGAAACTTCACGGAACTTATTTTTTGGACCAGAAGAAGCCCACGGAGTATCGGAGATGGACCAGAAGAGTCCCGGGCTGCCCACAAGGGTGGGGGCGCGCCCACCCCCCTGGGCGCGCCCCCTGCCTCATGGACAGCCCGAAGATCCACCAACGTGGGCGCGCCCCCTGCCTCATGGACAGCCCGAAGATCCACCAACGTACTTCTTCCTCCTATATATACCCATATACCCTAAAAACTTCGGGGAGCACAATAGATCGGGAGTTCCGCCGCCAGAAGCCTCCGTAGCCACCAAAAACCAATCTAGACCCGTTCTGGCACCCTGCCGGAGGGGGCAATCCCTCTACGGTGGCCATCTTCATCATCCCAGTGCTCTCCATGACGAGGAGGGAGTAGTTCTCCCTTGGGGATGAGGGTATGTACCAGTAGCTATGTGTTTAATCTCTCTCTCTCTCTCTCATGTTCTTGAGGTGATACGATCTTGATGTATCGCGAGCTTTGCTATTATAGTTGGATGTTATGATGTTTCTCCCCCTCTACTCTCTTGTAATGGATTGAGTTTTCCCTTTGAAGTTATCTTATCGGATTGAGTCTTTAAGGATTTGAGAACACTTGATGTATGTCTTGTGTGGGATACCCGTGGTGACAATGGGGTATTATATTGATCCACTTGATGTATGTTTTGGTGATCAACTTGTGGGTTCTGCCCATGAACCTATGCATAGGGGTTGGCACATGTTTTCGTCTTGACTCTCCGGTAGAATCTTTGGGGCACTCTTTGAAGTACTTTGTGTTGGTTTGAATAGATGAATCTGACATTGTGTAATGCATATCGTATAATCATACCCACGGATACTTGTGGTGACATTGGAGTATCTAGGTGACATTAGGGTTTTGCTTGATTTGTGTCTTAAGGTGTTATTCTAGTACAAACTCTAGGATAGATTGAACGGAAAGAATTTCGTGTTATTTTACTACGGACTCTTGAACAGATCGATCAGAAAGGATAACTTTGAGGTGGTTGCGTACCCTACCATAATCTCTTCGTTTGTTCTCCGCTATTAGTGACTTTGGAGTGACTCTTTGTTGCATGTTGAGGGATAGTTCTATGATCCAATTATGTTATTATTGTTGAGAGAACTTGCACTAGTGAAAGTATGAACCCTAGGCCTTGTTTCAACGCATTGCAATACCGTTTGTGCTCACTTTTATCATTACTTACCTTGATGTTTTTATATTTGCAGATTACAAAAACCTATATCTACCATCCATATACCACTTGTATCACCATCTCTTCGCCGAACTAGTGCACCTATACAATTTACCATTGTATTGGGTGTGTTGGGGACACAAGAGACTCTTTGTTATTTGGTTACAGGGTTGTTTGAGAGAGACCATCTTATCCTACTCCTCCCATGGATTGATAAACCTTAGGTCATCCACTTGAGGGAAATTTACTATTGTCCTACAAACCTCTGCACTTGGAGGCCCAACAACGTCTACAAGAAGAAGGTTGTGTAGTAGACATCAAGCTCTTTTCTGGCGCCATTGCCGGGGAGGTTAGCGCTTGAAGGTATATCTTTAGATCTTGCAATCGAATCTTTTAGTTTCTTGTTTTATCACTAGTTTAGTTTATAAAAGAAAACTACCAAAAAATGGAATTGAGTTTGCCTCATACGCTTCATCTTTTTAATATCTTTCGTGAGTATGATGGAAAGGAAAATTGTTCCAAAGTGCTAGAAGAAGAATGCATTAGAATGTTTGGCACTGAATATTTGAATGATGAGCATGATTGCAATGTTGTTAGTATGAATTCCTTGAATATCCATGATGCTAATGATATGCAAAGCCACGAGCTTGGGGAAGCTATGTTTGATGAAGATGATATTTTTTGTCCCCCAAGTTTTGATGAGCAAATTTATTATGATGAAAGCATGCCTCCTATTTATGATGATTATATTGATGAAAGTGGATCTGGAGAGGTCATGACTTTATTTTGTGATGAATCCATTATTCCGGAAGAGGTTCCAATTGATTATGAGAACAAAGTTGCTATCTATGATGATTATTGTGATGACTTGTATGCTATAAAGAATAATGATATACATGAAACTTGTCATCATGATTTTAGTTTTCAATTGGATTATGCCTCACATGATAATTATTTTGTTGAGTTTGCTCCCACTATTATTCATGAGAAGAATTTTGCTTGTGTGGAGAGTTATAAAATTTCTATGCTTGTAGATCATGAAAAGAATGCTTTAGGTGCTGGTTATATTGTTGAATTAATTCATGATGCTACTGAAAATTATTATGAGGTAGGAACTTATGCTTGTAGGAATTGCAATAATATCAAGTTTCCTCTCTATGTGCTTAAATTTTTGAAGTTATGCTTGTTTTGCCCTCCTATGCTAGTTGATTATTGTTCCCATAAGTTGTTTGATCACAAAATCCCTATGCATAGGAAGAGGGTTAGACTTAAATGTGCTAGTCATATTCTTCATGATGCTCTCTTTATGTTAAAATTCTTATCTTTTACGTGAGCATCATTGAAATCACCATGCCTAGTTAGGGGCGTTAAACGATAGCGCTTGTTGGGAGGCAACCCAATTTTATTTTTGTTCCTTGCTTTTTGTTCTTGTTTAGTAATAAATAAATCATCTATACTCTGTTATGATTGTGTTTTTTTATGTTTTAATTAGTGTTTGTGCCAAGTAAAGCCTTTAGGATCTTCTTGGGTGATTGTTATTTGATCCTGCTGTAAAAACAGAAAGTATGCGCTCACGATAATAATTTTCATTTTGTACCAGAGAGCGATAAAATACCAATTCCACTTGCAGTAGATTAATAAACAAATTGCATAGGACTTCCTAATTTCTCAGGATTTTTGTAGTTACAGAAGTATTCGGAACCTTCATATTACTACAGACTGTTATGTTTTTGACAGTTTCTGTTTTCTATGTGTTGTTTGCTTATTTTGATGAATCTATGAGTAGTATCGGAGGGTATGAACCATAGATAAGTTGGAATACAGTAGATATTACACCAATATGAATTTAGAATGAGTTCACAACAGTATCTAAGTGGTGATTTATTTTCTTATGCTAATGGAGCTTACGAGTTTTCTGTTAAGTTTTGTGTTGTGAAGTTTTCAAGTTTTGGGTAAAGATTCGATGGACTATGGAATAAGGAGTCGCAAGAGCCTAAGCTTGGGGATGCCCAAGGCACCCCAAGGTAATATTCAAGGACAACCAAAAGCCTAACCTTGGGGATGCCCCGGAAGGCATCCCCTCTTTCGTCTTTGTTCATCGGTAACTGTACTTGGAGCTATATTTTTATTTACCACATGATATGTGTTTTGCTTGGAGCGTCAATTTATTTTATTAGGATTTCCTTGCTGTTATCTAGAACAATGTTTTGCATCCTTTATTTCAATAAAATTAGCATTGATAGCCTTTACTATGCCTATTTTACAAGTCTTCATGTTGCTGTTTGAAAACAGAAAGTTTACCGCTGTTGCAATATTCCCTAGAAAAGTCAGAATGTGATAAATGTTGAAACCTTTTGCATATTAAGCTCTGATAAATTTACTACAGTGGGAACTTTCTTTCATAATTTATGGAGCTAGGGAAGTATGGATGTTGCTGCATTCTTTACAGACTGTCCTGTTTAGGCAGATTGCTGTTTTTTGCATATGTTTGCTTCTTTAATGATTCTATTTGAGGATAGGGCTATTAAATATGCAGAGGCATTTAGTATGCAATGTTGAATAATAATTTTAGTGTTTGCTACAGTAGAGTATGATAAGGTTTTTGCATTGGTTTATACTAACTTATCTCACGAGTCCTTGTTGAGTTTTGTGTGGATGAAGCTTTTGAGATTTAGGGAGACCGTGATATGAGAGGAATTAAGGAGACACAAAAGCTCAAGCTTGGGGATGCCCAAGGCATCCCAAGATAATATTTCAATAAGTCTCAAGAGACTAAGCTTGGGGATGCCCCGGTTGGCATCCCACCTTTCTTCTTCAACAACTATCGGTTAGTTTCGGTTGATCCTAAGTTTTTGCTTCTTCACATGATGTTTGTCATTCTTAGAATGTCATTTTATTTTGTTTTGCTTACTGTTTGAATAAAATATCAATATCTAAAATTATTAAATGTTAGAGAGTCTTCACATAGTTGCATAATTATTCGACTACTCATTGATCTTCACTTATATCTTTCGGAGTAGTTTGTTGTTGCTCTAGTGCTTCACTTACATCTTTTTAGAGCACGGTGGTGGTTTTATTTTATAGAAATAGATAAACTCTCATGCTTCACTTATATTATTTTGAGAGTCCTAAACAACATGGTAATTTGCTTTGGTTATGAATTTAGTCCTAATATGATGGGCATCCAAGAGGGATATAATAAAAACTTTCATATAAAGTGCATTGAATACTATGAGAAGTTTGATACTTGATGATTGTTTTGAGATATGAATATGGTGATATTAGAGTCATGCTAGTTGAGTAGTTGTGAATTTGAGAGATACTTGTGTTAAAGTTTGTGATTCCCGTAGTATGCACATATGGTGAACCATTATGTGATGAAATCGGAGCATGATTTATTTATTTACTGTCTTCCTTATGAGTGGCGGTCGGGGACGAGCGATTTTCCTACCAATCTATCCCCCTAGGAGCATGCGCGTAGTACTTTGTTTCGATAACTAATAATTTTTTGCAATAAGTATGTGAGTTCTTTATGACTAATGTTGAGTCCATGGATTATACGCACTCTCACCCTTCCACCATTGCTAGCCTCTCTAGTAACGCGCAACTTTCGCCGGTACCATAAACCCACCATATACCTTCCTCAAAACAGCCACCATACCTACCTTTTATGGCATTTCCGTAGCCATTCCGAGATATATTGCCATGCAACTTTCCACCGTTTCGTTATTATGACATGCTTCATCATTGTCATATTGCTATGCATGATCATGTAGTTGACATTGTATTTGTGGCAAAGCCATCGTTCATAATTCTTTCATACATGTCACTCATGAGTCATTGCACATCCCGGTACACCGCCGGAGGCATTCATATAGAGTCATATCTTGTTCTAAGTATTGAGTTGTAATTCTTGAGTTGTAAGTAAATAAAAGTGTGATGATCATTATTATTAGAGCATTGTCCCAGTGAGGAAAGGATGATGGAGACTATGATTCCCCCACAAGTCGGGATGAGACTTCGGACGAAAAATTAAAAAAAAAGAGAAAAAAGAGGCCAAAAAAGAGAAGGCCCAAAAAAACAAAAAAAAAACAAAAAATAAGAGAAAAAGAGAGAAGGGGCAATGCTACTATCCTTTTACCACACTTGTGCTTCAAAGTAGCACCATGATCTTCATGATAGAGAGTCTACTATGTTGTCACTTTCATATACTAGTGGGAATCTTTCATTATAGAACTTGGCTTGTATATTCCAATGATGGGCTTTCTCAAAATGCCCTAGGTCTTCGTGAGCAAGCGAGTTGGATGCACACCCACTTAGTTTCTTTTTGAGTTTTCATACACTTGTAGCTCTAGTGCATCTGTTGCATGACAATCCCTACTCACTCACATTGATATCTATTAATGGGCATCTCCATAGCCCGTTGATACGCCTAGTTGATGTGAGACTATCTTCCTCCCTTTTGTCTTCTCCACAACCACCATTCTATTCCACCTATAGTGCTATATCCATGGCTCACGCTCATGTATTGCGTGAAGATTGAAAAGTTTGAGAACATCAAAAGTATGAAACAATTGCTTGGCTTGTCATCGGGGTTGTGCATGATTTAAATATTTTGTGTGATGAAGATAGAGCATAGCCAGACTATATGATTTTGTAGGGATAGCTTTCTTTGGCCATGTTATTTTGAGAAGACATGATTACTTTGTTAGTATGCTTGAAGTATTATTATTTTTATGCCAATATTAAACTTTTGTCTTGAATCTTATGGATTTGAATATTCTTGCCACAATAAAGAGAATTACTTAGAGAAATATGTTAGGTAGCATTCCACATCAAAAATTCTATTTTTATCATTTACCTACTCGAGGACGAGCAGGAATTAAGCTTGGGGATGTTGATACGTCTCCAACGTATCTATAATTTTTTTATTGTTCCATGCTATTATATTATCAACCTTGGATGTTTTATATGCATTTATATGCTATTTATATGATTTTTGGGACTAACCTATTAACCTAGAGCCCAGTGCCAGTTTCTGTTATTTCCTTGTTTTAGAGTATTGCAGAAAAGGAAAATCAAATGGAGTCCAATTGACCTGAAACTTCACGGAACTTATTTTTGGACCAGAAGAAGCCCACGGAGTATCGGAGATGGACCAGAAGAGTCCCAAGCTGCCCACGAGGGTGGGGGCGCGCCCACCCCCTGGGCGCGCCCCCTGCCTCGTGGACAGCCCGGAGATCCACCGACGTACTTCTTCCTCCTATATATACCCATATACCCTAAAAACTCCAAGGAGCACAATAGATCGGGAGTTCTGCCGCCAGAAGCCTCCGCAGCCACCGAAAACCAATCTAGACCCGTTCTGGCACCCTGCCAGAGGGGGCAATCCCTCTCCGGTGGCCATCTTCATCATCCCGGTGCTCTCCATGACGAGGAGGGAGTAGTTCTCCCTCGGGGCTGAGGGTATGTACCAATAGCTATGTGTTTGATCTCTCTCTCTCTCTCTCGTGTTCTTGAGGTGATACGATCTTGATGTATCGCGAGCTTTGCTATTATAGTTGGATATTATGATGTTTCTCCCCCTCTACTCTCTTGTAATGGATTGAGTTTTCCCTTTGAAGTTATCTTATCGGATTGAGTCTTTAAGGATTTGAGAACACTTGATGTATGTCTTGCGTGGGATACCCATGGTGACAATGGGGTATTCTATTGATCCACTTGATGTATGTTTTGGTGATCAACTTGCGGGTTCCGCCCATGAACCTATGCATAGGGGTTGGCACACGTTTTCGTCTTGACTCTCCGGTAGAATATTTGGGGCACTCTTTGAAGTACTTTGTGTTGGTTTGAATAGATGAATCTAAGATTGTGTGATGCATATCGTATAATCATACCCACGGATACTTGAGGTGACATTGGAGTATCTATGTGACATTAGGGTTTTGGTTGATTTGTGTCTTAAGGTGTTATTCTAGTACGAACTCTAGGATAGATTGAACGGAAAGAATAGCTTCGTGTTATTTTACTACGGACTCTTGAATAGATCGATCAGAAAGTATAACTTTGAGGTGGTTTCGTACCCTACCATAATCTCTTCGTTTGGTGTCCGCTATTAGTGACTTTGGAGTGACTCTTTGTTGCATGTTGAGAGATAGTTATATGATCCAATTATGTTATTATTGTTGAGAGAAGTTGCACTAGTGAAAGTATGAACCCTAGGCCTTATTTCAACGCATTGCAATACCGTTTGTGCTCACTTTTATCGTTAGTTACCTTGTTGTTTTTATATTTTCAGATTACAAAAACCTATATCTACCATCCATATACCACTTGTATCACCATCTCTTCGCCGAACTAGTGCACCTATACAATTTACCATTGTATTGGGTGTGTTGGGAACACAAGAGACTCTTTGTTATTTGGTTGCAGGGTTGTTTGAGAGAGACCATCTTCATCCTACGCCTCCCACGGATTGATAAACCTTAGGTCATCCACTTGAGGGAAATTTGCTACTGTCCTACAAACCTCTGCAATTGGAGGCCCAACAACGTCTACAAGAAGAAGGTTGTGTAGTAGACATCACTTTTATATCGATATTTATTGCATTATGGGCTGTTATTACACATTATGTCACAATACTTATGCCTATTCTCTCTTATTTTACAAGGTTTACATGAAGAGGGAGAATGCCGGCAGCTGGAATTATGGGATGGAAAAGGAGCAAATATTAGAGACCTATTCTGCACAACTCCAAAAGTCCTAAAACTTCACGGGAGCACGTTTCAGAATATATATAAAATATTGGGCGAAGGAAGTACCAGTGGGGGGCTACCCACCATCCATGAGGGTGGGGGCGCGCCCTACCCCCCTGGGCGCGCCCCCTGCCTCGTGGGCCCTCTGGCAGCCCTCTGATGCCCATCTTCTGCTATATGAGGTCTTTCGTCCAGAAAAAAAATTATAAGCAAGCTCACGGGACGAAACTCCACCGCCACGAGGCGGAACCAATCTAGGGCTCCGGCAAAGCTGTTCTGCCGAGGAAACTTCCCTCTGAGAGGGGGAAATCATCGCCATCGTCATCACCAATGATCCTCTCATCGGGAGGGAGTCAATCTCCATCAACTTCTTCACCAGCACCATCTCATCTCAAACCCTAATTCATCTCTTGTATCCAATCTTTGTCCCAAAGCCTCAGCTTGGTACCTGTGGGTTGCTAGTATTACTCTTTGTAGTTGATGCTAGTTGGTTTACTTGGTGGAAGATCATATGTTCAGATCCATTATGCATATTAATACCCCTCTGATTATGAGCATGCATATTATTTGTGAGTAGTTACGTTTGTTCCTGAGGACATGGGAGAAGTCTCGCTATAAGTAGTCATGTGAATTTGGTATTCGTTCGATATTTTGATGAGATGTATGTTGTCTTTCCTCTAGTGGTGTCATGTGAACGTTGACTACATGAAACTTCACCATTGTTTGGGCCTAGAGGAGGGCATTGGGAAGTAATAAGTAGAAGATGGGTTGCTAGAGTGACAGAAGCTTAAACCCTAGTTTATGAGTTGCTTCGTAAGGGGCTGATTTGGATCCATATGTTTCATGCTATGGTTAGATTTACCTTAATACTTCTGTTGTAGTTGCGGATGCTTGCAATAGGGGTTAATCATAAGTGGGATGCTTGTGCAAGGAAGGACAGTACCCAAGCACCGGTCCACCCACATATCAAATTATCAAAGTACCGAACGCGAATCACGTGAACATGATGAAAACTAGCTTGACGATAATTTCCATGTGTCCTCGGGAGCGCTTTCCTTTATATAAGAGTTTATCCAGGCTTGTCCTTTTCTACAAAAAGGATTGGGCCATCTTGCTACACCTTATTTACTTTTATTACTTGTTACCCGTTACAAATTACCTTATCACAAAACTATCTGTTACCGATAATTTCAGTGCTTGTAGAGAATACCTTCCTGAAAACCGCTTATCATTTCCTTCTGCTCCTTGTTGAGTTCGACACTCTTACTTATCGAAAGGACTACGATAGATCCCCTATACTTGTGGGTCATCAGAGGCATCCGACTGACGCCATCCTGCTCGCGGGGTCTCATGATTGCTCAGCACGACTAAGATGCCAAAGAAGGAAACCATCCCTACCTGCCATGAACCATGAACCTAGCACATGATTCACCATCTTCCAGATGCCGCCGATACAGAACACAATCTCCATCTGCTTGTGGACTACCTCTCAAACTCCGTCATCTATGATGCTAATCTATGATACTATGCACTAGGATGTAGTATCATACACTAGTATCATATACATGGTACTAGTATATGATACTTTCCACTACAATCAACCTTAATTCTTATTGTATCTTTTATTTCTTTTATGGCACACATCCCATCTTTTACT
This sequence comes from Triticum aestivum, assembly GCF_018294505.1. Lineage (NCBI taxonomy): Eukaryota > Viridiplantae > Streptophyta > Magnoliopsida > Poales > Poaceae > Triticum > Triticum aestivum. The sequence continues at coordinate 567,354,170 of NC_057806.1, forward strand.
GGTTTTCTTTGGATTTTTTTTGCCATACGCCTTCTCTTTTATTTCTTTATAGAGCGCATTTTGTAGCGCACATCCCATCTTTTATCTAATCTTCTCGGATTTGTTTGTAATTCCTCTCTTTTATTTCTTTTATAGCGCACATCCCATCTTTATAGGGTCTCTCTTGTAGTACTCTTTGTGCATGTCCTTATTTATTGGTTCTAACCCGCAAAATTATCAAGTTAATTCCTTCATTCTTAGAAATGGGACATGCACCTTCCTCTATTTTTTTCAATTCCCTAAGGGCATGTACAATGGTTGATAAGATAGTCTTATCTTAAGTTTTGCATGTAATTTAGAGATGACAAAAAAAAATATCTACAATGGGCCATCTCTTAGCCTTATCTTCAATAACTAGCAATTCCTAAAAATGTGGTGAGACATATTGTGCTAAGAGATCATCTCTTATCTTATCTTAAATAAGAGAAGACAAGTCTTCTCTTATGAGTTCTCTCTTCTCCACCTCATCATTTATTCTACGTGGCACTCCTAAGATAGCATCATTGTACATGCCCTAAGAGGCTTGTTGATGACTGACATATATCAATCGATGGAATTTACTGTAAAACAGCGATGTGTTACTATTAATCAATATAAACAAACCTTGGATAGAAACGAAAACTAGCCCAGCCGGTACCGTCTCTACGAAGCAAAAAGTGGGTCAGTTTGATCCCGCCACAGGACATTATTCTTCGCTGATTTTGTGCTCACTCTAGAAGTAGAGACGTGGTTGTCGGCCTACAAGGCCCAACAGCGCAACCACTTTATAAATTTTCTTTGCACTTATTTTTTTTTCATCCACTCAATGTAAGGAAAGTATGGAAAAAAATATTCAAATGTTCGCTTTTGTAGAAAATGCTTGACTTTTTTTCTATTTACAAAATTTAAAAAGTGTTTTCAATTATAAAACCTTCATTTAAAAAATGGATTTTCTTATAAACATAAAGAATTTTTTTAATCTTGAACATTTTTCAAAGAATCAAAGAATTTCTAATGTTTTTGAAATTCCTGAAAATACGAAAAAAATGTTTGTAATTTTTTAAAAATGTTTGACTGTTTGTATTTCATTAAAAAAATTGCAAAGTGGTTACGATCATAAAACATTGATGTTTTGAAGAAAAATCAGGTTTTTTGTAAACAAGTAAGTTTGCACGTGCAACGCACGTCTCAACAAATATAAATATTAATAACCACTGCAATAACGAACAATTGTGCGCACAATATTGAAGCAGTACTATCTCAAATACATCACACGCACTAAAATATTAGAAATATTTTTCAACATTTTTGATTGATACAAATGTTCCAATAACATAGATATATTCAAGTCCAAGATGAATAGTGATGAACACTAATGTTGTCATTATTCTAATCACAACATCCATTTGAAAGATTTGATGCTTATACAGAAAACAAACAAGTATAACATGGTTCTTTATCAGAACCAGAATTATTCCTTCAAAAGATGCTGAAAATTGTCACTGATAAATAGATAGGGGCTATCAACCAAGCACCAAAATTTGGTTGACTGACTGCAAAGCTAAAAGTTAACTCAATTTATAGCAGGGGGCTCTTGCAACGCTATTTGTTCATATTATCTGGTGGAAGTATGAACATATGAAGCTACAAAGCAAATAAAAATCTCAACAGTAAACCTCTCTTTGAAACAAATGATCATAGTCCTCAATGTAGTAGAAAAGCAATGGAGCAGAATTTCTCGATACCGACTGCAGGGCAGGTGTACTGAATGTAGTATCCCAGGGGAGAGCTACATACATCAGGGAGGACCTACTACAGATAAGAATTCTTACCACCCATGGATTCCAAAGCACCTAAAATTCTGGAGTGCAGAAACCAAAAGTATTAGTTAGAAACAATGAAGTACAGAACAAATTGCAAGTTTAAAAATCAAGTATATCTTCCCATGATCCCCCTTTCACCAGTCGAATCATGTGGAATATAATGAAAAGGGAACTACTTTTATATCTTCTTTATTAACATTATTACCCGAAAATTGCCTTTGGAGCTCGGCCTCCATGGAGGCCTCCAAATTAAAATTTCAAATTTCATCACAATTCATATTTTTACATTTCAGAGAATTCTAAAAAAATACAGATATACATGAAGGCATAACACACGTGTGTAAATTTTCAGTATGCAATGCTGATAAATTTAGGCTAATGTAAAAATATATAAGGTACTTAAGTGCTTGTACAGAAAAAAGAATAAGACATACGTAGTTTGTAGAACATGCCATGTATATTTTTATGGTAAAGAAGACACTCCACTACCATTATCATTTATCAATGTCTACACCTTCTTTTCTCTCACAAACCCAGAAGCAGCAAAGTAAGTACAATACCACCAAAGACATTTATGTAAAAAGAGTTATTAGCACAAAAAATCCACTATAAACCGAACCGATCATAACCTAGTAATTCATAATAGCAGGTGAACATCTTAAATTTTATCAAGATATCTCGATGTACTAGCCAAGGGGGCCTTTTTCGTCTTAAAATTTCCTGAAGCATGTCGAGCTTCCTAACACTAATAATCAGTAAACAAAGCCATTTAGATTTGTCGCTAAACAAGTAAAAGTAGCATGTGATACCCGCACACAAAATTTATGTACTTGGAATTTCCATCACTATCTCATACATTGTCACCATTGAATGGATCTAGATGACAAATAATCAAATCAGACTAAAATCTAAGAATGTTAGCTCCATGATGCTACCGGTGGGTTCAAGCATCAAGTGCTTTCACGGCAGTTTCTGAGCTCAACTTCCCAACACGGTCAACGCCAAAGGAACAAGTATCGAGGTGCCCACCGTTACAGTTTATATGAAAAAATATACCGAGATGCAGAAAGCAAGATGCAAGCCTACGCAAGCAACCCTTTCCTAGAGTGTGTCTCTCTCCTGAGTTGAACAAATATTCACACCATCTAATTATACTGAAAAGAGGCTCCCGATGTTGTAATCAAACGCTTTATTGGGGTTCCTTGAACCCATGTCTTAGCATCTTGGTAATGAATATAGGTTCATACTAACCAGAAGACAACTATCAAGAATATATGTAGGATAATATGTTGCCACCAATCTAACCTCTATCATCAGAGATAGTGGAGATAAATTGTAAGAGC
>NC_057806.1:567357705-567369587 GCF_018294505.1 Triticum aestivum
CTCGGGGACAGGCGGAATATTTCCTTCCTCAACCTGCAAAAAATATATCAACCCCAAGCTTTGATTCCCACTAACACATTCCCCAAAAAAAAACTTGCAAAAGACATCAGCCGTGATGTACCAGCTTCTGAAATCCTTAATCCTTTTAAGAGCTTCAAATGAAGTAGGAACAACAGCCCCAACATCCCTTAGTGCCTGATTCTTAGCTTGTGCAGATTCCAACTCACACCACTCATCGCACCCTGTTATACCAAAAAATAAATAAACCACATCTGCGCATACTTGTTCAGCTCACCAGAACTTGAGGAATTTTTTTTTACAACTCACAGCATGGCAAAATTGGACTCAAATTTCAACAGACGTGCACACGTCCCACTAACCCGAGCAACAACAGGTTTCTCGACCTTTCCTTGTTTCAAGGATTCGAGTAGTGAATACTCATCACTTCCTCCAAGCTCCCCAAGAACAACTGTCATTTTAACCTAAAGCCAACAAATGAGGTCAAACTAAATTTCCAGGACTCGATCAAACTAAAGTATCTTAACATGTCCATGTAACTGAACTAATTAATCAAAAAGCAACCCAGTTGGCATTACCTCAAACAGTTTATGTGCACCGTAATGCGGGATCAGCAGCAATAGAACATGGGCGTGTCTGGCGTGGGTCGTGGGAGGACGACTGCTGATGTGTGCTATTCACCACCTTCTTCCTCCTCTCCGGCACCTGGATCCCCTCTACGGCGGACCTCTCTGCCTCCATGCCCTTGCGCCGCACCTGGGCGCGCTCGTGGCAGCGCCGCTCCTTGTTGGTGAGCGCCCGGTCGAGCACCGAGAGTAGCCCGCTCCCCGCGCCCCCACCGGGCCCGGGGACGGTTGAGGCGACTGCCTCCTTCGAGGCGACCGTCCGGATTCCGGAAGCGTGAGGCTGTGCCGGGGGTGCGGGAGATGAGACGGCGATGGGTGAGGCGGAGCGGGGCGAGGGAGAAGAGAGAGTTGGTGGTCGTCATTTCCGCCATTATCTGCCGCGCACTTGGGAAATAAGGGAGAGATGCCTCCGTCGCGTGGGGAGGCGGTGGCGACGACGGGCGATGTGGCCGTGGGGAGAGGTGTGCGGGAGGGACTGAGGGGAGGGAGCAGTTTTTTTTTGGAGAAAGAGATCGAGAGAAAAAAAAGGAAAACTTCGGTTGTTAAGGATATCGTGTCACGCACTAACTGCGTTTCGCAAATCAGGGAGGGCCGTGCGGATTAGAGGGATGCGAGCGCGGACGATTGGCAGACCAGGGCGTCTGCTTGGCAGAACATTTGAGACCTTGATTTCGGTGGCAGGCTATTGATCTAATACGGACAGTCAGATGCGTTTAAGTTGGTTTGATCCAAAGGTTCTGGTTATCCCATATACAATTTGTTGTGTGACTTTAGAAGAGTTTATGTTTGCTCTTTTAATAGTATATAATAATATAATATAATAGTATAAGTAGAGATAAGTAGAGATAGAGATGAACATAAATTTCCAAAGAAGAGAATAATTTCTGAACTTTTTGGACTTTTCTGAAAATTTTAAACAATGCTTTGAGAACATGAACATTTGTTTGAATTTTTAAACAAATTTCAGGATAGAGAACATTTTTTGGCATTTTGAACAAACAAAAACACGAACCTTTTTTGAAAAGCCTAATTTTTTGTGAAAATTTAAACAATTTTTGTAAATTTCTGAATAATTTTTTAGGAAGGAAATTTGTTGAAAGAAAAGGAAAAAAGAATAAAGAATAATAACTAAAATAGAAAATGGTTGGATCTACCTTGTCGTAAGTTCTTATAAAACTTGCATTGCTAAGTGGCCACGAACGCTAATTATCCCTACTGTCTAGCAGGATGCACTCTGTAACCACAGTCTTATGTTTAATTCTCGGAAGGGCCCTTTTTTGTGGATTTTACACTATATTGGCCACTATGCTACTGGGCCGCCCCAGTCGGTCTGTTGTTTGTGCATAGCCCCTATAAATTGACGCAATAAGCATCATATATAGGAGGATCCCGAACTCACGTATATATCTTGAAGGTCCCGAATTAGTACCATCTCACGTATATATCTTAAATAGAAGATAGACAAATAAAATTACATAAGCGGGACGAAACTAAGAATATCACTTTGCTTTATTAGTAGGTATAGAGGTATAGATATAGATATAGAGGTATAGATATAGATATAGATATAGATATAGAGGTATAGATATAGAGGTATAGATATAGATATAGATAGAAGAAAGATAAATAAAATCACCTAAGCAGGATGAAACCAATAATATTATCTTGTTTTTTTAGTAGGTATAGATATACTCCATCGATCTCATAATATAAGACATTTTTGCAAAGTAAAACAACTTAAAAAAATATATTATATTTTGGGATGGGGGAGTAGATGTTTGGAAGCCAAATATGTTGGGTATGTTTTTTTAGCTATTACAACTTTCCAAACTATATTTGTTGTGCCAAGATTTGATTTATATTCTTTGTAAATGATAATTATTTTGGTTATTTAAGGATATATAGTAGCAAAGCCTCATGCGGTGGCACCATTCGTTCATCTATGTGTGATATGAGATTACGAGAGGTGCACTGTCATGACCACACTTCGCACAGAAGGTCAAGAGACAACTCTATGTGTATAGGTGACTCAATCTGTGGTTGAATGGTAAGGAGGACAACGTTATCCCCAGCCTACCAGGGTTTAAATCCTGGTGCTCGCATTTATCCTGAATTTATTTTAGGATTTTCGGCGATGTGCGTTTAGTGGGAGGTGTTCCCGTCGACTATGAGACACCTATGGTGACTTCGAAAAAATTCAAGATGATACTAGCAAAAATGTCCGTGTGTTGCAATGGGTATAAAAATAAATATGAGAGATCGTGTGGTATACGAGAGTTTATCTATCATTGTAAATAATAAGATTTTCCAATTAAATTGATTGTAAGACTCACAAGGATCCATTTTATGAAGATTCCATTGTATTCCAAAAGTTCACGATCTTCTTCTCTGCTAACAAAACTTATTCCTTCAACTCGCTCTAAAAGAATTGAATTATGTGTAATAAGTTGTTGATATTCAACGACCCGGTGTAAAAATAATTAAAGAAATCTAAACATTTATCGATCAACGTTTACTCCTTCGATGGAAAAGTAATTGTGCATCATTTGCATACTTGTAGCAGCTTCAAATATCTCGCAATCCCAACTGCTACGCGGGGCAAAACAGGACGCGAGCAAGATGCACCATTGTCGCACTCTCTGTACTCTTCATCCCTCCCTCTCGCGCCGTCTCACTAACGACATCAATGGGGTTTAAAGTTGAGGAATATTTTGTTGGTCAGCAAGTACCGATGGGCCCTAAATATCATCTCCCTTAAGAAATATTTCTTTTCAATATTTCACTTAATTTTAATTATTATATCTGATAGCGTAACAACAAACAAGAACAAGTAACAACTAACAAACAACAGTACTATGACAGGAACAACAAGAAACAACAAGTAGTTATAATCGGTGTTCATTCGAAAAAAATTGTAATCAGTGCTAGCACGCATAATATCCAACACCTTCCGGTCAATGATTTTGATGTGCACGCTTGGTCCATCGAATTGACCGAACCGAGGCCCATGTAAATACCCTTAATTCTCGTCATTCAATGTCAAAGATTATAATATTGAAGGAAGTAATCACACCTCTCTATTGCATTCATGTTGGACTCCGACCTACCAAATGCCGCCTCTCAACATTTGCTAATTAGTAAAAACATGATGTTAGAATATTCTTTGGGCACATCTTGTTGATATTTAAATGGAGGATTATTTTGATTCTTAACTTTAGTTGGAATTTGCAGCAACTACTAAGTTCTTGTGACAATTTCACTATTAACAGTAGAGTCGTCAACCAGATGCGTTGGCAATAATGCAAGTATACCAATGTCATCATCCGACCTTTTTCCCTGGACGTTTCCATCATGCATATGAACCTCTTGGTTGCCTTGAACAGTTTTTGGGTGCATTACTAGTAGACACATTCGTTCCACCAGTCGCATGTGTTTGAAAGACACTATTAAATGTCCAACTCCATCCACAAAACGTCCCATCTCACTTCCTAACCCTGTTGCATCAAGGCCTCTACCCCTCCCTCTTCCATTCCTTTCCTGACCATAGCCTGAGCCACATGCATCTTGTCCACGACCTCTACGACAGCAACTAGGATGAAGTCACCCCACTTGAATTTTGACTCGTCATGCTCACCGTTACCACATTCTTGATGCCAATAACGGAGTAAAGCACGGTTTGCAGAAAACATTGGGAGCTTTTCCTACTTAATAACCTGATACCACTCTTTCTCACACACCCCCTTCGTTATTGACACAAATCTCACGATTTTCCGGTGTACTTCTATCTTAAAACGAAGTCTCACAAATATTTCAATGGACCATACATGTATCTTGATATGAACCTCCATGGTATCCCCTATCAGTTAGCTTATGTAACCGTGCCCAGATCACAAGTTTGTCAAGGACCACTATCGTAGGGTTCATATACGCCTCCATTAACAAAGCCCGATTCCTAAAGAACCACGGACACATCACCATTGCCTTATTCCAATCAACTAAACATCCGAACTGCACTATGAAGAGGTTGTCACCAAACCGCCTCCGAACCACCTCTTTAGCTGGGTTTCATGACGATTTCATGCCCGCAATCAGAGCGCTAGGGCTAAAACCTCTTTGCCTTCTTGGGTGGATCATCGATCATTTCTTCTTCAAAGACGAATTCGTCCGCACCTTCCTCGTGCACAAGAAAGCAGCTTAGAAGTTGGGCTCGTTTCTTCCACCCCTGCCATGCTTCCTTCGGCATGCAGGGGATTCCCTCTAACGGCGAGCACGTCCGAGGGAACCCAAAACGCCTCACCCACCACCACCACCCAAGCGTGGAGTTTGATCCATCAGCCGGAACACGGGAGCCCGGAGAGTGCCCAAACGCGGCCCAGCGGCTCCAACGAACGGGCAGGCCCATCCCAAGCCCGCGCGCAGCGTCACGGGCACGGGCAAGGGGCAGACCGCAAAACAACTGAACCCAAGGGGCCGCAAAGGAAAAAAGGCGCAGTCCCTCCCAAGGGAGCCCGTGGTGCCCCACACGTCAGCCACCGGACCCAGGCGGCACGCCATATTTACAAACTCCCCCTCCGAGCCCCCGCACCGACCCCGTCATCCCCCCCGCGGCCCAAATCGCACCGAGGACTCGCGTGCTCTCGCCGCCTCCTCCCCTCCCTCCTTCCTTCCGCCGCGGCGTCGCCGAACGAAACCCTAGCTACCTCGCCGGAGGGCGGAGAGGGCCGGGGAGAGGGAGCGGGGGCGCGGGGATGGGGAAGAAGAAGAAGCGGGTGGAGAAGGTGTTCTGCTACTACTGCGACCGGGAGTTCGACGACGAGAAGATCCTGGTGCAGCACCAGAAGGCCAAGCACTTCAAGTGCCACGTCTGCCACAAGAAGCTCTCCACCGCCGGCGGCATGGCCATCCACGTCCTCCAGGTCCACAAGGAGTCCGTCACCAAGTGCGCGCACTCTCTCCTCCTCCCCCCTCTCTTCTCCTCCTATTAGCCATGGATCTGCGCCTCCTCCTTGCCGGGGCGGCCCAGATTCGGGGTTACCCCACCCTCGATTGGATCCGTGCCGGTGCCGCGGTAGACGGGGCTCTGATTGCTCGGTGTCTAATCTGTTTTTCCTTTGGCCGCAGGGTTCCGAATGCCAAGCCCGAGAGGGATTCCACCGAGATCGAGATCTTCGGCATGCAGGGGATCCCCTCAGACGTGCTCGCCGCCCACTATGGGGAAGGTAACCGCGGGGGCTTGCTTATTTTCTCCACTGTGGCTTTTCGTTTCTCTACTAATAAAATTCTTCATAGACCAGAGTATTTGCTCTAGTTATTTTCTCCGCTGTAATCTGGATGGCAGTGTTGGTTGCTTCTGTTGAATAGTTTTGCTTGTGATGATGGCCAATCACGCCGCAAATTATTGGATTCCTTAATATCGTCTAAACGTCGAACGTACGTGGTTCACGCCTGAGCATAATTATCCATCAGCAAACGAAAGACCCTCCGCCCGAGAGTTCAATTGGGCATGATATTTCTCTCCAATGGCATGTTGTTTAACCTTTATGAGTAGTTTTCCTTGGCGCTGAAGTTGCCATGTTGTTTCTGTCCAATAGCATGTAGTTTAACCTTTACATACATGTTGGTATGAACTTGCCTTGTTATTTCTCTCCAACAAGCATGTTGTTTAACCTTTACATTTGACAAGGCGGAGTGGCGTGCTCCACTGCGTTCAAATATAGTGGTGTTTGGTACATGTATAAATGAAATTTTTGTTAGCTTGGCCAACGGTGTGCATTTATGTATCGTTGTGGCGGAGCTACATGCTACTTGGCACCGCTCCCTGGCTGTGGTGTAATTAGCAGCGACCCAGTAGCCCACCACCATTGCGCACATGGAAACAGCAACACACGCACAGCCGGGCCCACAGTTCGGCTAACACACCGACAAAAAAAAAAGAATCCATGCACACACATCGCACATCCACGCACAAGTGCGGCAGCCAAGGCAGGGCCCCACACCCCATCCCATAGGCCCAGACGCAGCCACGCAAAGTGAAATAGCTACCTTTCTCAGGGAATGACCACACGCAAGACCATCCCAAAGGCCCACCATCCAGCCTCAGCGAAACACCAGACCGCCTCAGCGTTGGCCTGGTTAGTCACGCTTAAACTTGTAGGGGATTCCTTAAAAGCTGAACTTGCCGCGTAATTTCCTGCATAGCATGTTGTTAACCTTTACATTTAATATTCCTTAACTGCTGAACTTACCATGTTCTATCTCTACAATAAGCATGTTTTTTAACCTTTAAATTACATGTAAGCGCTGAACCTTTTGTTTTTGGCGGGCAGTGTAAGTAAGGGCCTGCCAAGTTATTTCCCTCCAATACTATGTCGTCTAACCTTTTACACGTGTTCCACATGCAGAGGAAGAACCTTCAAAGGTGGCCAAAGTAGAAGTGCCGACAATAAGACCTCCTATTATGCCTAATTATCCGCTAGGCATGCCTTTTCCTCCTCGGCCTTATGGTGCAGCCCGCCCTATGTATGCTCTCCTTTTTCTTCTATCTAATTTTTTAGTTCCAGTCTACTTAAAATATGCGTCCAATTGTATTGTTGGCACTCTTTTTGGAACAACTTCTAATTTCTGTCTCATTTTTTCACAGGTATAATCCTGCAATGATGGTCCGACCTCCGATTTGGCCTCTTCAGCAGCCGCAACCTTGGTTTGCTCAACAACCACCGGTTTCAGTTCCCCCAATGATTGCTGGGCAAGCACCACAGCAACCACTATTTCCCATTCAAAACATGCCCAATCCTATGATGACATCAGCACCTGCTAATTTACTTCAGACATCATACCCTATGGCCACCACAGGGGTTCCTTCACCTGTTGCCCCTCAGGCTTCCCAGCCTTTGTTTCCTGTTAACACCACTGGCAATGGAGCAGCAAATTCCTCATTCAGCTCGTCAATTTCACCTGCAACTATTGCAGCAAATTCTCCAGCATCAGTTGGTACTGCAGGATATGGCTATGTTGCTAATAACCATGGTATGTTGATTTTCCCAGAACTTTTGACGCCTATGTCTAAGCACCTTAGATGTGCTAGCTTTTTGTTTGAGACATACATATATATATAGGGATGAAAACAGAGCGCGAACGGATGGAATTGGGTGCTACCAGATTTGTTTTCATATTTTTGTGTGGAAGCAGAAATGAATACAGAAACCTCAAAAATGAATTTGAAACAGATACTACCAGAAACGAACATGGAGCGGACACGGCAACGGAAGCGGGTGTTCACCGGAACTTGAAAAACCCCTTGAACCATAAAGAAAAACAAAAGGCAGACCAACAAACTTAATCAACTGTTGAAATGGCTACAAAACAATATGATTAGGTTAGTGACTTAGTGTAGTATTGTAGTAGTACTGGAAAATTACACATAGGGTCTAGTTAAGTATGTGTGTAGTAGTAGAAGCCAGACCTCACATGGGCCATTTTGTCACTGTCATTGTGTGTTGTTTGGTGGTTTTGCTACAAAGGAGCCATAGGCCCATATATATATATATATATATATATATATATATATATATATATATAGTAAAAATGGAAATTCCATATTCACGGAAACGGAAAGATCCATTTCCGTGTTTTTTCTGTCTGAAACCACCGTTTCATTTTTTTTTGTTTCCGCATAAAAAATTCCATTTTTGCTTCTGTTTTGCAAGTTTCTGTTTCCATTTCCGTATTTCCTCCGGAAAACCAGAAAGTTCCCGCTTCATTTTCATCCCTACATATATAGCACATTTACCGTATAGAGTATCTAGTATATGAAAGGAAATCAGAGAACAATATGGACTAGTTAAATCTTATTATAAACACCTGGGAGGAATTTAAGCAAGATTTTATCTCTTGTTTAAAACAATACATATACATATATATTAGGAGCATTATATAGCTCATTTTATGTGATGGGGTATTTCTGCGTTGACGTTTTGTATCTCCATCTGATATTTATGTTTGCTCTTGTTGTTTAGGCATGGCCTTTGTGAATTCACTTGTGCATGCATCTGTTCCAGGTACAGGAGGGCCAGCAGTTGGACATCCACCTGCACCTGCCACTAATAGTAAAACGTCTGCTACTCAACCAGCTACGAGCGAGGTCTATCTGGTGTGGGATGATGAAGCAATGTCAATGGTATTTATTCCCTTCCCTCTGTTCTCATTCTTACAGGTGACCTGGGAATATGTTTGATCATCCAGATACAAGTGTAATGTCTAAAATATTTATTGATTTATGTAGGAGGAAAGAAGGTTGGCTCTGCCCATGTACCAGGTGCATGATGAAACTAGCCAGGTAAGTTCTGGTCTTCATGTTTCCATTACCAATGATCTCTCAAAAAACATTGGAGTGCGGCACCCGTAGAACAAAATATATATGAGCTTTGAAAGAGAGAAATAAATGTTGAATTTTCATGGAAATATGAAATGTATTCCTTCAGTAGCTAGCTGCATACTTTCCTCCGTTTGAAAATACTTGGAGGTTCTAGGTTTGTCCTAAGTCGAACATCTTTATGTTTGACCAAGTCTAGAGAAAAATATATCAACGTATACATCGACTATAGTATGAAAATATATTTATCTGAATCTAGTGAAACTACTATGATTCTATAGACTTGGTCAAATTTAAAGATGTTTGACTTATGGGAAACCCAGAACTTTGAGTATTTGGAAACAGATGGGAGTATGTGAGATGGTTCCCTATTATACTACCCTTTTACATTTTCATGACATCTCCTTGGTGTTTATTTGTTTGATCATCTATATTTCCTGCTGATTTCGCGCACATCAGGAGTTCCAAGTAGGTATTTACATACATTGTTCTTCCTGCTAGTAAGTTTTTTTACAATCTGACAAATCTCATGGTGCTAATGACTTGAGGGTTGTCGGCCAAGCCCTGGACAGTACGCAAACGTGTATGTATTAATTTCAGTTTAAGCATTACTTATATTTTTTTGCGATTCACCACGTGCGGCTGAGCTTCTGCCAGTACTGTAGCATTTATAACTTAATTTTGATCGAGAATGTGGTGAGAGTTTGGTTCCAGGTCAGCTTTCATATGGCCTGTGAGCCATCAACTTTTGTTCATAAAGAGGAAATTCTCATGCTCCGTTATTTGTTCCCAAGTTGCAGAGATCAAATCTAATATCACCTTTCTTTGTTTCGAAACTTTTGTGGACAGATGAGCTCGGTTGATGCAGCGTTCGATCGAAGAATATCAGATATTACATTTTCTAGACAATCGACATAAACAAGCTGCGCCCGGCGTTCAGTAAACAGCTTGATGCGATTCACCAACGGGCTCACCCGTGCATCCATAGGAGGGACGCCGTGCAATCGGTGATCCTGGATCCCCCTGTTATTGATTTACTTAGTTAGTGACTTGAGCTACTGCAGTTGAAAGATTGTGTTGGTCTGACTTGGGAGATTTTGATTCGACATCATTTGTCCTGTCTTTTCGTATCGAGAGTGGAAATTAGACCTAGAAGTCATTTGTTCTGTTGTCGAATGACTGACGATATGAGTATCTTCAGCTCTGTAAACCTGAGGATGAAATTAGCAGTGTCTTTCCACCAGCTGTACTGCTGGTAGTACCATATGTTGTTAGCACCATTATTTTGCCTTACAGCAGCGTGATCGTGTATCCATTGTTAGCAAAGCAAAAGAGGTGTTGCTTGTTTTAGCAAATGCAATTCTTCTCTCCGGCACTACTCATCTTTTCTCTTTACCTTTCGCAACGATCTGAGATGCCGCCTGTCTGCTGCTTTGCGCCGCTCTTTTGAACTAATCTCGCGCCCTTTCAATTTGCCACAAATCTGAACTTTCTGAGAATGCTAGTACGTGCAAATTATGCCATAAATAAGATCCTTGCGTGCATGAACACATTTTACAACACCACACAGATGCTGACTTGTGTGTGGAGTGGGGACGTATGTTGAGTGGATCCCAAGCAAATGAGGAGGAAAAAGGAGCCATGAAGTCGGCTGGAGAAGGGAGGAGGATCCTCTCCATTTCTCTCTGGGCAGCAGCTAGCAAGCAAAGCATCTGTGCCAAGACTGCCAAAGGAGAAAAGAACCTCAAACCCACCAAGGAATCCAATCATTTCCATGCCTCTGCCTCTGCCTCAGTGTATACCGAACACTAAAGCTCAATCGTCCCTCACTATTTCACTTCACTGGATTCTGCTGGTAGCTTTGCTGCATTTGCAATGCCTCCTCCTTTAACCTTTAACCTTTGCACAGCCATCCTCCGTGGCTATATCAACAGCCCCAGCTCCATTCCCCTCATTGCACAGAAACGCCGGCCATGGGGGAATGCAAGAGCTCCCGGCGCCCTCTCCTCCTCGCCGCCATTGTTGTCGTGCTCGCCTTCTTCGTCGCGCAATGCGGTATGTATGCCCCTGGTTCCTTTCATCCATCTTACACACTTCTTTCCTAGCATGTGTAGAGGACGCGAGCTTGAGTTTAACTTTGGTGTGTTTGCCACCTTCACCCCTCACAAAATTTTGCTCGCACTTACCGGAATTTTACGCCAAATTTTGCTGAAATTTATGCCAATTCTTACCGACAATTGTATGTGCATTTTCGGTTCATCTTAGTAGCATGCTAATAGGTTGATATTACTGAAATTTTGACCGCACATGCTGCGAAATTTGTACAAATTAAGTTAAATTAGCGTAAGAAAACACTAACGTCACACTGATTGATGGTTTTGTTGGGTGAACAAGCAGGAGCGAGGGTGCTGACGGTGGACGAGCTGCTGGACCAGTACTCCGAGTCCGACCACCACTCGGCCTCTCCGCCTCCCGGCTCCCCCGGCTGCGCCCCGGAAGCATCGCCGCCGCCCGTCATCCCGGCGCCGTCCTTCGCCTACCTGTCGCCGCCGCCGCCCATGCAGTTCTACTCCCCTCCGCCCCCCGAGGTCGTGCCCAGCCCGCCTGAGGTCACACCAAGCCCGCCTGAGATCGTGCCGAGTCCGCCTGAGATCACGCCGAGCCCGCCTGAGATAGCGCCACTGCCGCCGGTGGTCGCGCCCAGCCCACCGGAGATTGCGCCGCTGCCGCCGGTGGTCGCGCCCAGCCCACCGGAGATTGCGCCGCTGCCGCCGGTGGTCGCGCCCAGCCCGCCGGAGATCGCGCCGCTGCCGCCGGTGGTCGCGCCCAGCCCGCCCGAGATCGCGCCACTGCCACCGGTCGTCGCG